>NC_092715.1:18448757-18483356 GCF_047496885.1 Scyliorhinus torazame
AACTTTTGACTTCAGGAACCTGAATCCCTTTCTTTGATAGGTCACCTTGGCTATTGTCTATCAAATCACACAGAAGAGGCTCTTCGAGTCTGCACTGACAACGGGGCTGGTTTAGCACACTGGGCTAAATCGCTGGCTTTTAAAGCAGACCAAGGCAGGCCAGCAGCACGGGTTCAATTCCCGTACCAGCCTCTCCGGACAGGCGCCAGAATGTGGCGACTAGGGGCTTTTCACAGTAACTTCATTTGAAGCCTACTTGTGACAATAAGCAATTTTCATTTTTCATTTCATTTCAAAACTACCCAAAATGTACACTAATCCCACTTTCCAGCACTTGGCCCATTGCCTTGAATGTTGTGACATTTCAAGTGGCCATCCACGTACTTTTTAAAGGTTGTGAGGTTTCCCGCCTCTACTACCCTCCCAGGCCGTGCATCCCAGATTCCCACCATCCTCTGGGTGAAAAGATCTGTCCTGAACTCCCCTCTCAATCTCCTCCCTCACCTTAAAATTTATGCACGCTCATTATTTCAGGATATCGTTCTTCCTCACTGCAGTAACTGATTTAATAATGTGACAGCACTTCTTTTTACGCTGTCCCTTGTCTTGCCTGAAGATCCTTTATCCCAGAATGTTTAGCTGCCAGTCCTGCCCCTCCCTCAACCACATCTCTGTGATCTGAGCAATATCGCATTGCCATGTCAATCCATGCACTAACTCAGCACAAGTGGGCTAAACAGCTGGCTTGTAATTCAGAACAAGGCCAGCAGTGTGGGTTCAATTCCCGTACCAGGCGCCGGAATGTGGTGACTAGGGGCTTTCCACAGTAACTTCATTGAAGCCTACTTGTGACAATAAGTTATTATTATTATTATTATTAAAGTAGAGGCCATCGCATTATTCCCTTGGAACTCAACATGGTTGAGCTCTCTCTGTCTTGGTTCCTTAACTATAGTATGCTGCCTCCCAATTGTCCTGACGCTCTGTGTCCCCTCCTCCTACTGCAACTCCACCCAACAGCACTAGCAGGGCAACCTGAAAGAATTTGGTCCCATTCTAGTTCAGGTGCAGACCATCCCGCTTGTACATGCTCCACCTTCCTCAGAAACAGTCCCTGTGATCCAGGAAACTAAACCCTTCCCTCCTGCACCAACTTGTGAGCCTCGCATTCATCTGCCTTAATCTCCTATTCCTGTACTCGCCAGCACATCTGGTCAGAGATTACAACCTTTTGAGGTCCTGCTTTTTAATCTGTTGCTTATCATCCTGAATACTTGATGCAAGACCTCCTCCATTTCACCTATATCGTCGGTCCCAACGTGTATCACGACCTCTGACTCATCACCCTCCCCCTTTAGGCTCCCCGGCAGCAGTTCAGTGACATCCCTGGTCCAAGGGAGCAACACCATTCTGGAGTCACGTCTATGGCCGCAGAAATGCCCGTCTATTTCCTGAACTAATGAACCCCATATCACTATCGTTCCTCCTTCCTCCCCTCCTGTACGGTCGGGCTGCTTGTGGTGCCAGAAGCTTGGCCCTGACTACACTGAATGGCGGAATCAGTGCCCTCATCACCTGGAAAATCGATTTGAGCTCGGAACCCCAGGGGACTCCCGCCTGCACTACCTGCCTGTTCCTCTTGGACTGCCTGGTGGCCGCCTTTCTTTCCTCAAGCCCCTTGAGCTGTGGTGTGACCACCTCTCTAAACATGCCATCCACGTAACTCTCAGCCTCGTGGGTGCGTAACAGTGTCTCCTGCCGCTGCACGAACATAGGACAAAACAGCGCAGTACAGGCCCTTCGGCCCTCGATGTTGCGCCAACCTGTGAAACAACTCTAAAGCCCATCTACACTATTCCCTTATCGTCCATATGTCTGTCCAATGACCATTTGAATGCCCTTGGTGTTGGCGAGTCCACGCCCTTACTACTCTCTGAGTAAAGAACCTACCTCTGACATCTGTCCTATATCTATCTCCCCTCTATTTAAAGGTATGTCCCCTCGTGCTAGACATCACCATCCGAGGAAAAAGGCTCTCACTGTCCACCCTATCTAATCCTCTGATCATCTTGTATGCCTCAATTAAGTCACCTCTTAACCTTCTTCTCTCGAACGAAAACAGCCTCAAGTCCCTCAGCCATTTCTCATAAGATCTTCCCTCCATACCAGGCAACATTCTGGTAAATCTTCTCTGCACCCTTTCCAATGCTTCCACATCCTTCCTATAATGTGGCGACCAGAATTGCACACACTACTCCAAATGCGGCCGCACCAGAGTTTTGTACAGCTGCAACATGACCTCATGGTTCCGAAACTCAATCCTTCTACCAATAAAAGCTAACACACCGTACGCCTTCTTAACAACCCTCTCAACCTGGGTGGCAACTTTCAGGGATTTATGTACATGGACACCGAGATCTCTCTGCTCATCCACACTGCCAAGAATCTTACCATTAGCTCGGTACTCTGTCTTCCTGTTATTCCTTCCTGTGTGAATCACCTCACACTTTTCTGCATTAAACTCCATTTGCCATCTCTCAGCCCAGCGCTGCAACTTATCTATGTCCCTCTGTAACTTGTAACATCCTTCCGCACTGTCCGCAACTCCACCGACTTTAGTGTCATCTGCAAATTTACTCACCCATCCTTCTGCGCCCTCCTCCAGGTCATTTATAAAAATGACAAACAGCAGTGGCCCCAAAACAGATCCTTGTGGTACACCACTAGTAATTGGACTCCTGTCTGAACATTTCCCATCAACCACCAACCTTTGTCTTCTTCCAGCTAGCCAATTTCTGATCCAAACTGCTAAATCACCCTGAATCCCATGCCTCCATATTTTCTGCAGTAGCCTACCGTGGGGAACCTTATCAAACGCTTTACTGAAATCCATATACACCACATCAACTGCTTTACCCTCATTCACCTGTTTGGTCACCTTCTCAAAGAACTCAATAAGGTTTGTGAGGCACGGCCTACCCTTCACAAAACCGTGTTTACTATCTCTAATCAAATTAATCCTTTCCAGATGATTATACACCCTATCTCTTATAAACCTTTCCAAGATTTTGCCCACAACAGAAGTAAGACTCACTGGTCTATAGTTACCGGGGTTGTCTCTACTCCCCTTCTTGAACAAGGGGACAACATTTGCTATCCTCCAGTCTTCCTGTTGACAAAGATGACTTAAAGATCAAAGCCAAAGGCTCAGCAATCTCCTCCCTAGCTTCCCAGGGAATCCTAGGATAAATCCCATCCGGCCCAGGGGACTTATCGATTTTCACACTTTCCAGAATTGCTAACACCTCCTCCTTATGAACCTCAAGCCCTTCTAGTCTAGTAGCCTGAATCTCCATATTCTCCTCGACAACATTGTCTTTTTCCTGTGTGAATACTGACGAAAAATATTCATTTAGCACCTCTCCTATCTCCTCGGACTCCAAGCACAACTTCCCACTACTGTCCTTGACTGGCCCTACACTTACCCTAGTCATTCGTTTATTCCTGACATATCTATAGAAAGCTTTAGGGTTATCCTTGATCCTACCTGCCAAAGACTTCTCATGTCCCCTCCTGGCTCGAAACCCAGAGCTGAAGTTTCTGCCGTTCATAGAATTATAGAATCATAGAATTTACAGTGCAGAAGGAGACCATTCAGCCCATCGAGTCTGCATCGGCTCTTGGAAAGAGCACCCAAGCCCACACCTCCACCCTATTCCTGTAACCCAGTAACTCCACCCAACCTTTTGGACACTAAGGGGCAATTTATCATGGCCAATCCACCTAACCTGCACACCTTTGGACTGTGGGAGGAAACTGGAACACCCAGAGGAAACCCTCGCAGACATGGGGAGAAAATGCAAACTCCACACAGACAGTCACCCGAGGCTGGCATTGAACCTGTGACCCTGGAGCTGTGAAGCACCTATGCCATTGTGACGTAATCTCAGAATTGCTACCAGTGCCACCTGCTAGTCAGAGTGGGAATGTCATGATAGATAAGATGAATACGCGGCTTGAGAGGTGGTGCTAGAGGGAGGGATTCAAATTCCTGGGACATTGGAATCGGTCCTGGGGGAGGTGGGACCAGTACAAACTGGACAATTTGCATCTGGGCAGGGCTGGAACCAATGTCCTAGGGGGGGTGTTTGCTAGTGTTGTTGGAGAATGCTTAAACTAATGTGGTAGGGGGGTGGGAACCGATGCAGGAAGTCAGAGGGAAGTAAAGCAGGGACAGGAACAAAAGGCAGTAAGGGGAAAAGTGAAAGGCCGAGAAACCAAAGTCAAAAATCAAAAGGGGCCACAGGCATGGTAGCACAGTGGGTAGCAATGTTGCTTCACAGCGCTAGGGGCCCAGGTTTAATTCGGTTTGGGTCACTGTCTGTGCGGAGTCTGCATGTTCTCCCCAAGTCTGCGTGGGTTTCCTCCGGGTGCTCTGGTTTCCTCCCACAAGTCCCGAAAGACAAGCTCATTGGTAGTTTGGACATTCTGAATTCTCCCTCCGTGTACCCGAACAGGCGCAGGAATGTGGCGACCTAGGGGCTTTTCAAAGTAACTTCATTTGCAGTGTTAACGTAAGCCTACTTGTGACAATAAAGATTATTATTATTTTAAAAAGTACAGAGACTGTAGAGAACTGAGTGACTGGCTCCAGTAAGGCTAAGAGAAATAAAACACAGGGAGAGTGTACAAAACATGGCCGTACAGATGGACAAAAAGCAGGACAGAGAACAAGGGAAGTCTAGACTAAACTGCATTTATTTCAATGCAAGAGGCCTGATGGGCAAGGCAGATGAACTCAGTACATGGATGGGCATGGGACTGGGATATTATAGCACTGAAACATGGCTAAGAGAGGGGCAGGACTGGCAGCTCAATGTTCCGGGGGTTACAGATGCTATAGGAAAGAGAACAGGAGGTAAGAGAGGAGGCGGGAGTTGTGTATTTGATGAGGGAGAATATCACGACAGGACAGAAAGGGGACATATCTGAAGGTTCACCCACTGAGTCTATATGGGTAGAACTGAAAAATACAAAAGGTGAGATCATTCTGATAGAATTGTACTACAGGCCCCCAAATAGCAGGATATTGAGGAGCAAATATGCAAGGAGATTACAGTTAGCTGCGATAGAAATCGGGTGGTAATAGTTGGGGACTTTAACTTTCTCAACATTAACTGGGACTGCCATAGCATTAGGGACTTGGAGGAAGAGAAATTTGTTGAGTGTATTCAGGAGGAATTTCTCATTCAATATGTGGATGGCCTAACTAGAGAGGGGAGAAAACCTTGACCTCCTCTTGGGGAATAAGGAAGGGCAGGTGACAAAAGTGTTAGGGAGGGATCACTTTGGGAACAGTGACCATAATTCCATTAGTTTTATGATCGCTATGGGGAATCTTAGATCTGGCCCAAAAGTTAAAATTCTAAATTGGGGCAAGGCCAATTTTGATGGTATTAGACAGGAACTTTCAAAAGTTGATTGGGGGAGTGTGTTGGCAGGCAAAGGGGCGGCTGGTAAGTGAGAGGATTTCAAAAGTGTGTTAACCAGGGTTCGGAGTAAGCACATTCCTTTTAGAATGAAGAGCAAGGCTTGTAGAAGTAGAGAACCCTGGATGACCCGGGATATTGAGGCCCTGGTCAAAAGGAAGAAGAAGGAGGCATATGACATGCGTAGGCAGCTGGGATCAAATGGGAAGAGTATAGAGGTTGTCAGAGTAGAGTTAAGAGAGAAATCAGGAGGGCAAAAAGGGGACATGAGATTGCTTTGCCAGATGAGGCAAAGGAGAACCCAAAGAGCTTTTACAGATACATAAAGGGCAAAAGGGTGGCTCGGGAGAGGGTAGGGCCTCTTACAGAGGTCCTCTTACAAAGTCAGTATGTGCGGATCCGCAAGAGATGGGTGAGATCCTAAATTAATATTTCTCATCAGTATTTATGTTGAGAAAGGCATGGATATTGGGGAACTTGGGGAAATAAATAGTGATGTCTTCAGGAGTGTACATATTACAGAGAAGGAGGTGCTGGAAGTCTTAAAGCGCATCAAGATAGATAAATCCCCGGGACCTGATGAAATGTATCACAAGACGTTGTGGGAGACTAGGGAGGAAATTGCGAGTCCCCTGGCAGAGAGATTTGAATTGTCGACAGCCACAGGTGGGGTGCCCGAATATTGGAGGGTAGCAAATGTGGTGCTTTTGTTTAAGAAGGGCTGCAGGGAAATGCCTGGGAACTACAGACCGGCGAGCCTCATGCCTGTGGTGAGTAAGTTGTTAGAAGATATTCTGAGAGACCGGATCTACAGGCATTTAGAGAGGCAAGGACTGATTAGGGACAGTCAGCATGGCTTTGTGAGTTGAAAATTATGTCTCGTGAATTTGATTGAGTTTTTTTTGAAGGTGTAATCAAGAAGGTAGATTAGGGCAGTGCAGTCGACGTTGTCTACATGGACTTTAGCAAGGCCTTTGATAAGGTACCGCATGGTAGGTTGTTGCATAAGGTTAAATCTCATGGGATCTAGAGTGACATAGCCAATTGGATACAAAATTGGCTTGACAACAGAAGACAAAGGGTGACTGTAGAGGGTTGTTTTTCAAACTGGAGGCCTGTGACCAGCGGTGTGCCTCGGATCGGTGCTGGGTCCACTGTTATTATTTATATTAATGATTTGGATTAGAATGTTGGAGGCTTGGTCAGTAAGTTTGCAGATGACACCCAAGATTGGTGGCATAGTGGATAGTGAAGAAGGTTATATAAGATTGCAACAGATCGATTCAGGGCAAGACCTACTCAGTCAATGGTAGGGAGTTGGGGAGAGTTATGGAATAAAGAGATCTAGGAGTACAGATTCATAGCTTCTTGAAAGTGGAGTCGCAGGTTAGCTTTTGATAAGGTGCCACACAAAAGGTTGCTGCATAAGATAAAGATGCATGGCGTTAAGGGGAAAGTAGTAGCATGGATAGAGGATTGGTTAATTAATAGAAAGCAAAGAGTGGGGATTAATGGGTGTTTCTCTGGTTGGCAATCAGTCGCTAGTGGTGTCCCTCCGGGATCAGTGTTGGGCCCACAATTGTTCACAATTTACATAGATGATTTGGAGTCGGGGACCAAGTGCAATGTGTCCAAGTTTGCAGATGACACTAAGATGAGTGGTAAAGCAAAAAGTGCAGAGGATACCAGAAGTCTGCAGAGGGATTTGGATAGGTTAAGTGAATGGGCTGGGGTCTGGCAGATGGAATACAATGTTGACAAATGTGAGGTTATCCATTTTGGTAGGAATAACAGCAAAAGGGATTATTATTTAAATGATAAAATATTAAAACATGCTGCTGTGCAGAGGGACCTGGATGTCCTCGTGCATGAGTCGCTAAAAGTTGGTTTGCAGGTGCAACAGGTGATTAAGAAGGCAAATGGGGTTTTGTCCTTCATTGTCAGAGTGATGGAGTTTAAGACTAGGGAGGTTGTGCTGCAACTGTATAAGGTGTTAGTGAGGCCACACCTGGAGTATTGTGTTCTGTTTTGGTGGTGGACGGTGTGCAGAGGAGATTCACTCGGTTAATCCCAGAGTTGAGGGGGTTGGATTACTGGGAGAGGTTGAGTAGACTGGGACTGTACTTGTTGGGATTTAGAAGGATGCGGGGGGATCTTTTGGAAACATATAAAATTATGAAGGGAATAGATAAGATAGATGCAGGCAGGTTGTTTCCACTGGCGGGTAAAAGCAGAACTTGGGGGCATAGCCTCAAAATAAGGGGAAGTAGATTTAGGACTGAGTTTAGGAGGAACTTCTCCACCCAAAGGGTTGTGAATCTCTTTAATTCTCTGCCCTGTGAAGCAGTTGAGGCTCCTTCATTAAATGTTTTCAAGATAAAGATAGATAGTTTTTTGAAGAATAAAGGGATTAAGGGTTAAGGTGTTCGGGCCGGAAAGTGGATCTGAGTCCACAAAAGATCAGCCATGATCTCAGTGAATGGCGGAACAGGCTCGAGGGGCCAGATGGCCCACTCCTGCTCCTAGTTCTTATGAAGAAGACATTCAGCATGCTTGGTTTCAACGGTCAGAGCATTGAATACAGGAGTTGGGACGTCTTGTTGAAGTTGTACAAGACATTGGTAAGGCCACATTTTGTATACTGTGTACAGTTCTGGTCATCCTATTCTAGAAGGGATATTATGAAAGTAGAAAGAGTGTAGAAGAGATTTATGAGGATGTTACTGGGACTTGATGGTTTGAGTTATAAGGAGAGGCTGGATAGACTGGGACTTTTTTCCCTGGAGCGTAGGAGGCTTAGGGGTGATCTTATAGAGGTCTATAAAATAATGAGGGGCACAGATAAGGTGGATAGTCAACATCTTTTCCCAAAGGTAGGGAAGTCTGAAACTAGTGGGCATTGGTTAAGGTGAGAGGGGAGAGATTCAGAAGGGCCCAGAGGGGCAATTCTTTCACACACAGGGTGGTGAGTGTCTGGAACGAGCTGCCAGAGGCAGTGGTAGAGGTGGGTGCAATTTTGTCTTTTAAAAAACATTTAGACAGTTCTACGGGTATAGAGGGGTATGAGCCAATGTGGGCAAGTGGGACTAACTTAGTGAACTTAGAAAACTGGTCGCATGGACAGGTTGGGCCGAAGGGCCTGTTTCCATGCTGTAAACCGCTATGACTATAACGCATGAGGAAATTCAGTTTTCTTAATCTTTCCTGGATGCTGTAATGGGTGGCACAGTGGTTAGCACTGCAGTCTCGCAGCGACAGGGACCCGCGTTCAATTCCGACCTCGGGTGACTGTCTTTCTCCCCGTGTCTGCATGGGCTTCCTCCGGGTGCTCCGGTTTCCTCCCACAGTCCAAAGATGTGCAGGTTAGGTGGATTGGCCATGATAAAATTGACCCGTAGGTTAGGTGGGGTTACGGGAATCGGGCGGGGGATTGGGCCATGGCTAGGGTACTCTTTCAGAGGGTCGTTGCAAACCCGATGGGCCGAATGGCCTCCTCCTGCATTGTTGTAGGGATTCTATGGGGTTTGAGCGCTTTCACATTTTCCCTAAAGCGTGGCACCCAGAACTGGCCAAATTGGCATCTTTTGAAAGCATGCGAGAATTTTTCTTTTAAAATCCATCCTTGCGGAAGGTGGGACGGGGTTGGGGTGGGTTGTTGGGGGGGGGGGGGGGGGGGTAGCATTTGAGGGTGAGGAATGTGGCTGCAGCTTAGTGAGTACTTGTGACAACTTTGCACAGTTCAGTGGGCACCTGAATTCAGACAGAGGACTGTTTTCAAGTGTGCGGGACCCGAGATGAAACTGCTAACACGTTAGAAGAGCTAGTTAACAAATCGCGATGTTTCATTTTTATTAGAAAAATAAATTGTAGGCTACGTTTTTTTAATTTTCTGCATATCCGTCAGTTTCATTCCAGCTGTTTGGGGTAAGGATTGTGTTTTGCAGTGGAGCGCCAGTTGTGTAGACAATTCGAACAGTAAGATTCGGCTGACGCGTCCCAGTGCTGATGGTGTTTTTAGTTGAAGCAGCCACGTTGGGCCTGTACTGGAGCAAACCCCTCTGCGGGCATCATTAACTATCGCACTGAAAGGAGGCAGACTGACGTCCTCCTGAAGGTTAGGATCTCGAAGGCAAGTTAGTTCTAAACTGAGCCTCGGATAAGTCATATTGAAAGTCATTGCCAATGCTTCTGGAGATTCCAACAGTTAGATTATATTATTGTGTTGCAATATGATCCAAGCATTGTCTGTCTGGCCAGCCCTTTCACCTACATTTCATGCTTTTGAGTTCACAGTAAGTGGGATACAGCCAAAAGTAAATTGTGTTCTGTGGCCGGTTCTGTTGTTCATGAACTTTGTAACATTTATCTGTTGATAAGCTTGGTAAACGATATGAGACGTCCATGGTGAGGTGGGGAGGGGCGGGGGTGTTATTGAGGGCAGTCTGACTGATTGTGGGTTGTTAACTCATTCCAACCTGTGAACCGTGTGCTCAGCAAAGTGAGGAATGTTACTGCCAGGGAGCGGGACAACCTTTCCACACAGCACCACGCCAGATACAGAGTCCAGCTCTCTGATGTGCCTTAGGGCCCAATCTCGGAAGATACTTCGAGCTATTGCCGGAGTAGATTGCATCTATTTCCTCTCGTGGGGAAGGCCAGAACGAGGAGGCAATATGTTAAAATCAAAGCCAGGCCGTTCGGGTATGGTGGCAGGGATGTACTTGTGGGAGGGTTTAAACTAGTATGGCAGGGGTGTGGGCACGGGAGCAATAGGTCAGAAGGTGAGAGCATTGAGGGAGAACTAGGGAATAGGGACAGTGTGGCTCTGAGGCAGAGCAGACGGGGAGAAGTTGCTGAACACAGCGGGTCTGGTGGCCTGAAGTGCATATGTTTTAATGCAAGAAGTATTACGGGTAAGGCAGATGAACTTAGAGCTTGGATTAGTACTTGGAACTATGATGTTGTTGCCATTACAGAGACCTGGTTGAGGGACGGGCAGGATTGGCAGCTAAACGTTCCAGGATTTAGATATTTCGGGCGGGATAGAGGGGGATGTAAAAGGGGTGGCGAAGTTGCGCTACTGGTTAGGGAGGATATCACAGCTGTACTACGGGAGGACACCGAGGGCAGTGAGGCTATATGGGTAGAGATCAGGAATAAGAAGGGTGCAGTCACAATGTTGTGGGTTTACTACAGGCCTCCCAACAGCCAGCAGGAGATAGAGGAGCAGATAGGTAGACAGATTTTGGAAAAGAGTAAAAACAACAGGGTTGTGGTGATGGGAGACTTCAACTTCCCCAATATTGACTGGGACTCACTTAGTGCCAGGGGCTTAGACGGGGCAGAGTTTGTAAGGAGCATCCAGGAGGGCTTCTTAAAGGAATATGTAGACAGTCCAACTAGGGAAGGGGCGGTACTGGACCTGGTATTGGGGAATGAGCCCGGCCAGGTGATAGAAGTTTCAGTAGGGGAGCATTTCGGGAACAGTGACCACAATTCAGTAAGTTTTAAAGTGCTGGTGGACAAGGATAAGAGTGGTCCTAGGGTGAATGTGCTAAATTGGGGGAAGGCTAATTATAACAATATTAGGCGGGAACTGAAGAACCTAGATTGGGGGGCGGATGTTTGAGGGCAAATCAACATCTGACATGTGGGAGGCTTTCAAGTGGCAGTTGAAAGGAATTCAGGCCCGGCATGTTCCTGTGAGGAAGAAGGATAAATACGGCAATTTTCGGGAACCTTGGATGACGAGTGATATTGTAGGCCTCGTCAAAAAGAAAAAGGAGGCATTTGTCAGGGCTAAAAGGCTGGGAACAGACGAAGCCTGTGTGGAATATAAGGAAAGTAGGAAGGAACTTAAGCAAGGAGTGAGGAGGGCTAGAAGGGGTCACGAAAAGTCATTGGCAAATAGGGTTAAGGAAAATCCCAAGGCTTTTTACACGTACATAAAAAGCAAGAGGGTAGCCTGGGAAAGGGTTGGCCCACTGAAGGATAAGCAAGGGAATCTATGTGTGGAGCCAGAGGAAATGGGCGAGGTACTAAATGAATACTTTGCATCAGTATTCACCAAAGAGAAGGAATTGGTAGATGTTGAGTCTAGAGAAGGGTGTGTAGATAGCCTGGGTCACATTGAGATCCAAAAAGACGAGGTGTTGGGCGTCTTAAAAAATATTAAGTTAGATAAGTCCCCAGGGCCTGATGGGATCTACCCCAGAATACTGAAGGAGGCTGGAGAGGAAATTGCTGAGGCCTTGACAGAACTGGCGAATAGCCAATTTTGTTCCTCTGTTTAAGAAGGGTAGCAAGGATAATCCAGGGAACTACAGGCCGGTGAGCCTTACTTCAGTGGTAGGGAAATTACTGGAGAGAATTCTTCGAGACAGGATCTACTCCCATTTGGAAGCAAATGGACGTATTAGTGAGAGGCAGCACGGTTTTGTGAAAGGGAGGTCGTGTCTGACTAACTTGATAGAGTTTTTCGAGGAGGTCACAAAGATGATTGATGCAGGTAGGGCAGTGGATGTTGTCTATATGGACTTCAGTAAGGCCTTTGACAAGGTCCCTCATGATAGACTAGTACAAAAGGTGAAGTCACACGGGGCCAGGGGTGAGCTGGCAAGGTGGATACAGAACTGGCTAGGTCATCGAAGGCAGAGAGTAGCAATGGAAAGGTGCTTTTGTAATTGGAGGGCGGTGACCAGTGGTGTTCCGCAGGGTTCAGTGCTGGGACCTTTGCTGTTTGTAGTATATATAAATGATTTGGAGGAAAATGTAACTGGTCTGATTAGTAAGTTTGCAGACGACACAAAGGTTAGTGGAATTGCGGATAGCGATGAGGACTGTCAGAGGATACAGCAGGATTTAGATTGTCTGGAGACTTGGGCGGAGAGATGGCAGATGGAGTTTAATCTGGACAAAAGTGAGGTAATGCATTTTGCAAGGTCTAATGCAGGTAGGGAATATACAGTGAATGGTAGAACCCTCGAGTATTGAAAGTCAGAGAGATCTAGGTGTACAGGTCCACAGGTCATTGAAAGGGGCAACACAGGTGGAAAAGGTAGTCAAGGCATACGGCATGCTTGCCTTCATTGGCCAGGGTATTGGGTATAAGAATTGGCAAGTCATGTTGCAGCTGTATAGAACCTTAGTTAGGCCACACTTGGAGTATAGTGTTCAATTCTGGTCGCCACACTACCAGAAGGACGTGGAGACTTGAGAGAGGGTGCAGAAGAGATTTACCAGAATGTTGCCTGGTATGGAAGGCATTAGCTATGAGGAGCGGTTGAATAAACTCGGTTTGTTCTCACTGGAAAGTCGGAGATTGAGAGGCGACCTGATAGAGGTCTACAAAATTATGAGGGGCATAGACAGAGTGGATAGTCAGACGGTTTTCCCCAGGGTAGAGGGGCCAATTACTAGGGGGCATAGGTTTACGCTGAGAGGGGCAAGGTTTAGAGTAGATGTACGAGGCAAGTTTTTTTACACAGAGGGCAGTGGGTGCCTGGAACTCGCTGCCGGAGGATGTGGTGGAAGCAGGGATGATAGTGACATTTAAGGGGCATCTTGACAAATACATGAATAGGATGGGAATAGAGGGATACGGACCCAGGAAGTGTAGAAGATTGTAGTTTAGTCGGGCAGCATGGTCGGCACGGGCTTGGAGGGCCGAAGGGCCTGTTCCTGTGCTGTACATTTCTTTTTATTTGTTCTTTGTACTTTGTGCCGTGGGCGGCACGGTAGCGCAGTGGTTAGCGCTGTAGCTTCGCCGCTCCAGGGTCCCAGCTTCGATTCCCGGCTTGGGTCACTGTCTGTGCGGAATCTGCACGTTCTCCCCGTGTCGCCGTGGATTTCCTCCGGGTGCTCCGGTTTCCTCCCACAAGTCCCGAAAGATGTACAGGTTAGGTGGATTGGCTGATCTAAATTGCCCTTCGTGTCCAAAAAAAAGTTAGGTGGGGTAATGGGGATTGGGTGGGGTTAGGGTGCTCTTTCCAAGGGCTGCAGAAGACTCGATGGGCCGAATGGCCTCCTTCTGCACTGTAAATTCTATGATTTTATTTTAAAAGCCCCATCGTTCCGAAACGCTATTGATCTGTGGATCGGTTGGAACGTCCGAGGCTGATATTGTTCGATGTGTATTGGATGAGTATATGACAGGACATGGAGTTACGGTTCAGATCAGTCAGGGTGCAATTCAGCGAGCGGGTGGAGGGTGTGTAGGGCACCTCCTGGGCGCTTACCCCCTCCCAATTTGCCATGGAAGCACTTCCATTTTCCACAGCAAACTATCTGTGGCTTCTCTGAAATGGATTGCGGTGCGTGCAGGTGAGTAGTGTGCCACGTGTCAGTGCCCACCTGGGAGGGTGCTCGCCCACAACTTATTTCACCAACATCAGGCAGCTTGCTATTGAACCCAGTTTCCCCAAAGATAGGAAGTGTGCATTTAACTTGAGGGGTGTCCCGCCCACTCATCCCTCATCCCCCCCCCCCCCCGCCCACTCCCATCGTCATCAATTTTTCCCTTCAACTATTTATTGAGTTTCTTCCGAAGGTTTCTATGGGATGTGCTTGCATTGCGCTTCTCAGAAACTGTGCTCCCAATCCTAACAAGTCGCTGTGTGTAAAAACAAAAAAAATAAACCCCTCGCCCTCTTGTCAATTACCTTTAATTGGTCTCATCTTCTGTCACATAGTTCTTCCGAGTGGATAGTTCTTCGCCTGTGATCTGAAAGTGTGCCGTCCTGGTGTACTTGCCAGAAAAGTTATTAGCTGAACAATAAGGTGCAAAAACATCCGAGACGCAAGGCCGTTAGCCAATTACAGCATTGCTGCTGCTGACCTGATGGGGATTAGATAACTGAGGATGACACCTGGGACTGCTGAGCTTTCTGACCCTGGATCGCACACTCTCTACCCATTTGGAGCAGTGACGAGTCTCGGGTTGAAGATTCGTAAATGGACTTTGACACATGTTTGACCTGAAATGAGAGTTGCAAGAGCCTTAATCTGCTCGAGATGAATTCATGTCGAGAATAAAGAATTTAGGAGTGACAAGGGGAGCTGAGTACAACTTTTGCACTCTTAGGGGACTTGATGAGGTGACTGAGGGAGAATGGTGAGCGAATGACGAGTGGACACTAGGTTAATGCTTGTATTTAAGGGGAGCGGAGATTCCCGAGGATTGTTGGGACATGCAATAGCACGCCTGAAACCGCACTGGAGGCAGAATGCATAATCACTTCTGCCAGGCAAGCATAAATATTTGAAATAGGAAAGTTTAAAAGATTAGTGATTTTGCAAATTCCACCCATGTGTTTGCAATGTTCTGTGCAGAATTCATCTCCGCCCTGTCATCGAGGGAGCTTACAAACTGCAGCCTCACTGCACTGAACATGGCGCGCTGGAGGGAAATGCTTCTTTCATTCTGAAGACGTTTACCCACGAGTCCTGGTTTTCATTCCCAACCAGTAAAGCAACGCGACCCCAGGTTCCAGACCGTTGCGCAGTTGCACACTGATATATTGCCACTGTCTGCTACCTCTACACTGTGCTGGTCCTGATTATGATATTGGGGTTTCCCTGGTGGTTTACATAGTGCCTTTCGCACAGTAAAACATCTCCGGACACTCCGGAGGGCAGCATTTGACACCAAGCCAAGTTCCTTTCCACAGTCTCCAGATGACCCATAAATGGCCCACAGTCAATGATGTGCTTTTGAAACACAGACACTGATTTGTTGGCAAATGCACAGCCAAATTGTGGAGACAAACAGCGATTAAATCTTTATTTGTTGTTGTTTGAGGGGTAAATGATATCGGGGCGAGCTGCTTTGATTTTCTTCAAATGGTAGTGCTGTGGGATCTTTTTAATGCACCCGAGAGGGCGACCAGGCTTTTAAGTCTGATCAACATAATGTGTCAAATGGAAGACAATGCAGCAGACCCTCAAGATACCAGCCTGGATCATGTGTCTGGTGTGGGCCTTCAACTCTCAAAACATAAGTTCAGAGTTTGGGGAGGCAGTGGGGTTAGCAGAATATAAAAGTGGCTTAAACCTCGCCATGTTATAGAGGGTGTGTGGTTACTTTGACCATAAGCTCTGGAATCCCATCCCTAAACTTCTACACCTCTCTCTCTCTCTCTCTCTCTCTCTCTCGTATGGCTGATCAGATTGAGGCCTCAAATCCACTTTCCTGTCTACCCCCCTTTGACATCCCAGTCAAACAGGAAGGTTAGGTGGATTGGCCATGATAAATTGCCCTTAGTGTCCAAAATTGCCCTTAGTGTCCAAAATTGCCCTTAGTGTTGGGTGGGGTTACTGGGTTATGGGGATAGGGTGGCGGTGTGGACCTTGGGTAGGGTGCTCTTTCCAAGAGCCGGTGCAGACTCGATGGGCCGAATGGCCTCCTTCTGCACTGTAGATTCTATGAAATTCTATCTAACTCCATCTAGAAAATATTCCGTGAGCCTGCATCCCCTGCTCTCTGGGGTAGAGAACACTCTGAAAGAACACCCCCTCAGCCCACCCCCCTGCACTGTCCCTAAAACCACACATAGCCTTTTGGAGACACAGGGGCAATTTAGCACAGCCAATCCACCCAACCTGCACATCCTTGGACTGTAGGAGGAAAGCAGAGCACCCGGAGGAAACCCACGGGGCGAGGTGTGGCACAGTGGTTAGCACTGCTGTCTCACAACGCCAGGGACTCTGGTTCAATCCCGACCTTGGGTTACAGTCTGTAGGAAGTTTGCGGATTCTCCTGGGGCTGTGTGGGTTTCCTCCGGGTGCTGCGGTTTCCTCCCACAGCTCAAAGATGTGAAAGTTGGGTGGATTGGCCATGCTAAATTGCCCCTTATTATCCAAAGATGTGGAGTTTAGGCGGGGTTACGGGAATGGAATGGGCCTAAGTACGGTGCTCGTTCGATGGGCCGGTGCAGACTAGATGGGCTGAATGGCCTCCTTCTGCACTGTGGGGATTCTATGATACTCATTGAAAAGATTATTCATGAAGGCCCCGCCTTCTCACCCTTGCCCCTCGCTGAGGTGTGGTGATCCTCGGGTTAAATCACCACCAGTCAGCTCTTCCCTCAAAGGGGGAAGCAGCCTATGGTCTTCTGGGACATTGGCGACTTTACCTTCAATGAAAAGGAGGACCACTCAGGCTTACGGGTGAAGATCAGGTAGATGCACTGGGTAAATTGCTCCTTGGAGGGCCAACATCGGCATGATGGGCTGAATGGCCTGTGCTGAAACCATTCTGTGAAATGGTGCCTATGGTCTGAATTTTTTAAAATAGATACCATGGGCAGCATAGTAGCACAGTGGTTAGCACAGTTGCTTCACAGCTCCAGAGTCCCAGGTTCGATTCCCGGCTTAGGTCACTGTCTGTGGAATCTGCACATCCCGTGTGTGCTTGGGTTTCCTCCGGGTGCTCCGGTTTCTGCCCACAGTCCAAAGATGTGCAGGTTGGGTGGATTGGACATTCTGAATTCTCCCTCTGTGTACCCGAACAGGTGCCGGAATGTGGCGACTAGGGGCTTTTCACAGTAACTTCATTGCAGTGTTAGTATAAACCTACTTGTGACAGTAAAGATTATTATCCATTAAAGCAGAGGAGGTTGAGAGCTCATTTAATGAAAAATGCTGCCAGGTTATAAAAGGAATCGAGCAAGGTAGATAGAAAAAGGTTCTTTATTGTGATTAAAGGATTATAATCGTGAACTAAACTTGTGAAAGATTTTGGCGAGTCAACTTTAAATTTTTTAAGATGGTGGTTGTTGGGCTGTGGTGTCAATGATTGAAGCAGCGAATGGCAGCTGAGACCGAGAAGTGGTGAAGGGCGGGTGGGGGGAAGGTGCAAACGGGTGGGCACGGGGAATTGGGTTTCTGTACAGGGCAAACTGCACCATGGAATTGCTTTCACGGCGTGTGGGTGTGGTGTGCTCAGCCATTTCAGAGGGTATTTAAGAGTCAATCACAAGAGTCTGGAGTCGCATGTGGGCCAGACCAGGTAAGGATGGCAGATTTCCTTCCCTAAAGGACATTAATGAACCCAGTAGGTTTTTACAATGGTACCAGGAGTTCATGGCCGTCAATAGATTTTTAATTCCAGATTTTATTGATGACGAATTCCGCCATCTGCTGTGGTGGGATTTGAACCCTGGTCCCCAGAGATTTACCGTGCATTAGTCCAGGGACAGTATCACTGTGCCACTGCCAGGGATATTTCATAGAACCATAGGGTACATTCTTAATGCTTTTGGCAGTGGATTTGGGCGGCACGGACCGATTTGATCATCCTCTTCCGGACTGTTTTTCCATTTTCCCGAAAGAGCAAACAGGGCTCCAGATTAATGTTGTGCCTGACATCACCACTGACAGTGCAGCACTCCCGCAATGCTGCACCGAGAGTGAGTGACTGTGAACTACCCTGCAGATTGATTCCAGAGAATCTCCAACTTTCTCCCTTTCAATTGAGCAGACCCGTTGTCAGATTTAACTTGATTTTGTTATTGACGTATTGAAAGTAGGGGAAAAGTTAAGTTTGCTTTTTATCAGTGGGCTGAGTTCCAGATCAATGGGTAAATGATTCATTAGTTGCTGCGACTGCTTTGTTGGATGATGTCTGTTGACCTTTGATACAGAGCACAACATGTACTGGATTGAATAGAAGGTGTGTCTTGGGGAGCTGTATAAGTAGAGGCTCATGACGCTGGATGTTCAGAGTCTTATGGACTGTCACTGGTCCCCTACACTCGCACAAAATGTTTCGTACATTTAGCAGACTTGGCCGCTTTGTGTGTTCGGAGAGCGTGTGCACTGGGCAAAACCTCGGGCCCCACTGCGGAAGAGTCATTTCCACAACTTTCCTACGAGTGGCTATTGAGGTTAAGTTCCCAGCAACGAGGAGGTAGGTTTTGCGGTGCTAGGGAAGGTGATTTCCGTTGCATGATTGTGTCTGAGTGGGGAGTGCTCAGTTATCTGGAATCATAGCACAGATGGAGGC
This sequence comes from Scyliorhinus torazame, assembly GCF_047496885.1. Taxonomy (NCBI): domain Eukaryota; kingdom Metazoa; phylum Chordata; class Chondrichthyes; order Carcharhiniformes; family Scyliorhinidae; genus Scyliorhinus; species Scyliorhinus torazame. The sequence continues at coordinate 18,467,250 of NC_092715.1, forward strand.
CATTCAGCCTGAAGACAAGAAGTCTTGTCTTCTCTGCAAGAGCAAATCAGCCAGTCCCAATCTCTCACTTCCTCGTAGCCCTGCAAATCTGTCTTCGGGTGTCTATCCAATTCCCCTTTTGAAAGCTACAGGGCGGGTGAGCCTCTACCACACTCCAGGACAGTGCATTCCAGATCCTAACTACTCGGCGTGTGAAAATACGTTTTTCCTTGTGTCGCTGTTAGTTCTCTTGCCAATGTCTTCAAATCTGTGTCTACTGGTTTCAATTTAAAAAAATGTAATAATGGGATGTGGGCTTCGCTGGCTATATTAATTGTGGCTTAGTTGGTGGCAAACACGCCGTGAGCTATATGGTTCTGGTCTCACTCCAGGTCTGAGCACAAAAATCAAGATTTGACACTCCAGTGCAGTACTGAGGAAATGCCGCACTGCCGGCCCTTTACTGGGCAGCACGGTGGCACAGTGGTTAGCACTGCTGCCTCACAGCACCAGTTCAATTCTGGCCTTGTGTGACTGTGGAGTTTACATGTTCTCCCCGTGTCTGCGTGGGTTTCCTCTGGGTGCTCTGGTTTCCTCCCACAGTCCAAAGATATTAGGAGGGGTTACGGGGATAGGGCAAGGAATTGGGCCTAGCTATTTTAGAGGGTTAATGCAGACTCGATGGACTGGCCTCCTTCTGCACTGTAAAGATTCTATGGCTAGGCCAGCATTTGCTACCCATTCCTAACTGCCCTTGAGAAGGTGGTGGTGAGCTGCCTTCTTGAGCCACTGCTTTCCATGTGGTGTAGGTACACCCACTGTGCTGTTAGGGAGGGAGTTCCAGGATTTTGATCCAGACACGGTGAAGGGACGGCCAATATATTCCCAAGTCGGGATGGTGAGTGACTTGGAGGGGAAATTGGATGAGGTGGTATTCCCATGCGACTGCTGCCCTTGTTCCTTCTCGGTGGTATTGGGTGGTGCTGTGTGAGGAGGTTTGCTGAGCATATGGTATACATGGCTGTCACTGTGTGTCGGTGGAGGTGGTGAATATTTGTGGAAGGGGTGCCAATCAAGCTACTGTTTTGTCCTGGATGGTGTAGAGCTTCTTGAGTGTTGGTGCTGCACTCATCCAGGCAAGTGGAGAGTATTCCATCACACTCCTGACTTGTTCCTTGTAGATTGTGGACAGGCTTTGGGGAGTCAGGAAGTCGCTGCTGACCTGCCACAGTATTTATATGGCTAGTCCAGTTCCGCTTCTGCTCAATGGTAACCCCCGGGATGTTGATAGTGGGGGATTCAGTAATGCCATTGTATGTCATGGGGAGATGGTGGGATTTTCTCTTGTTGGAGGTGGTCATTGCCTGGCACTGGTGGAATATGGAAAGAAATTGTCACTTATTAGCCTAAGCCAGGGAAATGGGAAGATTCTCGCTACTTAGTTTGTCTCAACCTCTCATGGTTTTGAACCTCCTCCTCCAAGCAGAACAGTCCCGACATCTGTCGTTTTTTTTTTTTCATTTCACATGTTCCTCATCCCTGGAGCGATTCTCGTGAATCCTTTTTAAGGTGTGACGTCCAGTTAAGTCCTGGTGGACACAATAATTTAGTTGAGGCCGTGCCGGTGTTTTATGAAGGCTCCTCATAACTTCCTTGCTCTTATATTCTATGTCAAAATATTGTAGGTTCAAGTCCACTCCAAAGAAATGAGCGAGTGATCTAGGCCAGTGTTTTCCCAGGACCCACTGTTAATAATCTTTATTAGTGTCACAAGTAGGCTTGCATTAACACTGCAATGAAGTTACTGTGAAAAGCCCCTAGTCGCCACACTCCGGTGCCTGTTCGGGTACACAGAGGGAGAATTCAGAATGTCCAATTCACCTAACAAGCACGTCTTTCGGGATTTGTGGGAGGAAACCGGAGCACCTGGAGGAAACCCACGCAGACACTGGGAGAACGTGTAGACTCCGCACACAGTGACCCAAGCCGGGAATCAAACATAAGAACTAGGAGCAGGAGTAGGCCATCTGGCCCCTCGAGCCTGCTCCGCCATTCAATGAGATCATGGCTGATCTTTGTGGACTCAGCTCCACTCTCCGGCCCGTACACCATATCCCCGAATCCCTTTATTCTTTAGAAAGGTATCTATCTTTTTCTTAAAAATGTTTAAAGAAGGAGCCTCAACTGCTTCACTGGGCAAGGAATTCCAGAGATTCACAACCCTTTGGGTGAAGAAGTTCCTCCTAAACTCGGTCCTAAATCTACTTCCCCTTATTTTGAGGCTATGCCTCAAGGGTCATAATCTCCGGATTACTGCCCGAGCCACGTGCAAATTGGCATAGGGAGGCAAGAATAAGGGAAGTTAACACGTGGCTGAAAGAGTGGTGTGGGAATGAGGAGTTCCTTTTCATGGGACACTGGCATCAGTTTTGGGACAGGGGGGACCTATACCGTTGGGATGGTCTCCACCTGAACCGAGCTGGGACCAGTGTTCTGGCGAAAAGAATAAATAGGGTGGTCAATAGGACTTTAAACTAAAGATTGGGGGGGAAGGGAAAGTCAGGGAACCAAGAGGTGAAGGAATCAGTGGGAAGCGTAGCTGCTTAGGAATACAAAAAAGCACGAAAAGACAAAACTCAGGAGAGGTTACGATAGTCCCCATCCCACAAAATATGACAGTGTATGGAAAGGCTCAGTAAACCAAGGTCCACCACACTAAGAAAACAAAAAGGGACAGTCAATAGAGAATTAAAGGTGCTATATTTAAATGCGCACAGTGTACGGAACAAGGTAGATGAGCTTGTGGCCCAGATTGTGACTGGCAGGTATGATGTGGTAGGCATCACAGAGACATGGTTGCAGGGGGTTCAGGACTGGCATTTAAACATCCAGGGATTCACAACCTATCGAAAAGACAGGGAGGTGGGCAGAGGGGGCGGGGTTGCCTTGTTAATTAGGAATTAAATTAAATCAATAGCACTAAATGACATGGGGTCAGATGATGTGGAGTCTGTGTGGGTAGAGTTGAGGAACCACAAAGGCAAAAAAACCATAATGGGAGTTATGTACAGGCCTCCTAACAGTGGTCAGGACCGGGGGCACAAAATGCACCACGAAATAGAAAGTGCATGTCAGAAAGGCAAGGTCACAGTGATCATGGGGGACTTCAATATGCAGGTGGACTGGGTAAATAATGCTGCCAGTGGACCCAAGGAAAGGGAATTCATTGAATGTTTACAGGAGGGCTTTTTGGAACAGCTTGTGATGGAGCCCACGAGGGAACAGGCCATTCTGGACTTCGTGTTATGTAATGAGCCAGACTTGATTAAAGATCTTAAAGTAAGGGAGCACTTAGGAGGCAGTGATCATAATATGGTAGAATTCAATCTCCAATTTGAAAGAAAGAAGGTAGAATCAGATGTAAAGGTGTTACAGTTAAATAAAGGTAACTACAGGGGCATGAGGGAGGAACTGACGAAAATCGACTGGGAGCAGAGCCTAGTGGGAAAGACAGTAGAACAGCAATGGCAGGAGTTTCTGGGAGTAATTGAGGACACAGTGCAGAGGTTCATCCCAAAGAAAAGAAAGGTTATCAGAGGGGGGATTAGGCAGCCATGGCTGACAAAGGAAGTTAGGGAATGCATCAAAGCAAAAGAGAAAGCCTATAATGTGGCAACGAGTAGTGGGAAGTCCAAAGATTGGGAAGGCTACAAAAACAGAGGATAACAAAGAGAGAAATAAGGAAAGAGAGGATCAAATATGAAGGTAGGCTAGCCAGTAACATTAGGAATGATAGTAGAAGTTTCTTTAAATACATTAAAAACAAACGGGAGGCAAAAGTTGACATTGGGCCGCTCCAAAATGACGCTGGTAATTTTGTGATGGGGGACAAGGAAATAGCTGAGGAACTAAATAAGTACTTTGCGTCAGTCTTCACAGTAGAAGACATGAGTAATATCCCACCAATTCCGGAGAGTCAGGGGGCAGAGTTGAATATGGTAGCCATCACAAAGGAGAAAGTGCTAGAGAAACTAAGAGGTCTAAAAATTGATAAATCTCCGGGCCCAGATGGACTACATCCTAGAGTTCTAAAGGAGATAGCTGAAGAAATAGTGGAGGCGTTAGTTATGATCTTTCAAAAGTCACTGGAGTCCGGGAAAGTCCCAGAGGATTGGAAAATCGCTGTTGTAACCCCCCTGTTCAAGAAGGGAACAAGGAAAAAGATGGAAAATTATAGGCCAATTAGCCTAACCTCGGTTGTTGGCAAGATTCTAGAATCCATTGTTAAGGATGAGATTTCTAAATTCTTGGAAGTGCAGGGTCAGATTAGGACAAGTCAGCATGGATTTAGTAAGGGGAGGTCGTGCCTGACAAACCTGTTAGAGTTCTTTGAAGAGATAACAAATACGTTAGACCAAGGAGAGCCAATGGATGTTATCTATCTTGACTTCCAAAAGGCCTTTGATAAGGTGCCTCACGGGAGACTGCTGAGTAAAATAAGGGTCCATGGTATTCGAGGCAAGGTACTAACATGGATTGACGATTGGCTGTCAGGCAGAAGGCAGAGAGTTGGGATAAAAGGTTCTTTTTCGGAATGGCAACCGGTGAGGAGTGGTGTCCCGCAGGGTTCAGTGTTGGGGCCACAGCTGTTCTCTTTATATGTTAACGATCTAGATGACGGGACTGGGGGCATTCTGGCTACGTTTGCCAATGATACAAAGATAGGTGGAGGGGCAGGTAGTATGGAGGAGGTGGGGAGGCTGCAGAAAGATTTAGACAGTTTAGGAGAGTGGTCCAAGAAATGGCTGATGAAATTCAACGTGGGCAAGTGCGAGGTCTTGCACTTTGGAAAAAAGAATAGAGGCATGGACTATTTTCTAAACGGTGACAACATTCATAATGCTGAAGTGCAAAGGGACTTGGGAGTCCTAGTCCAGGATTCTCTAAAGGTAAACTTGCAGGTTGAGTCCGTAATTAAGAAAGCAAATGCAATGTTGTCATTCATCTCCAGAGGCTTGGAATATAAAAGCAGGGATGTACTTCTGAAGCTTTATAAAGCATTAGTTAGGCCCCATTTAGAATACTGTGAGCAATTTTGGGCCCCACACCTCAGGAAGGACATACTGGCACTGGAGCGGGTCCAGCGGAGATTCACACGGATGATCCCAGGAATGGTAGGCCTAACATACGATGAACGTCTGAGGATCCTGGGATTATATTCATTGGAGTTTAGGAGGTTGAGGGGAGATCTAATAGAAACTTACAAGATAATGAATGGCTTAGATAGGGTGGATGTAGGGAAGTTGTTTCCATTAGCAGGGGAGACTAGGACCCGGGGGCACAGCCTTAGAATAAAAGGGAGTCACTTTAGAACAGAGATGAGGAGAAATTTCTTCAGCCAGAGAGTGGTGGGTCTGTGGAATTCATTGCCACAGAGGGCGGTGGAGGCCGGGACGTTGAGTGTCTTTAAGACAGAAGTTGATAAATTCTTGATTTCTCGAGGAATTAAGGGATATGGAGAGAGAGAGCGGGTAAATGGAGTTGAAATCAGCCATGATTGAATGGCGGAGTGGACTCGATGGGCCGAATGGCCTTACTTCCGCTCCTATGTCTTATGGTTTCAATAATAATCCATTCTGCTGTTCTTCCTCCCAAAATGGATAGCCTCACACTTGGCAACATTGAATTCCATCTGCCAGACCCTAGCCCATTCACCTAACCTATCCAAATCCTTCTGCAGACTTCCGGTATCCTCTGCACTTTTTGCTTTACCACTCATCTTAGTGTCGTCTGCAAACTTTGCCACATTGCACTTGGTCCCCAACTCCAAATCATCTATGTAAATTGTGAACAACTGCGGGCCCAACACTGATCCTTGAGGGACCCCACTAGTTACAGGTTGCCAACCAGAGAAACACCTATTTATCCCCACTCTCTGCTTTCTGTTAGTTAACCAATCCTCTACCCATGCTACCACTTTACCCTCCATGCCATGCATCTTTAGTTTATGCAGCAACCTTTTGTGTGGCACCTTGTCAAAAGCTTTCTGGAAATCCAGATATACCACATCCATTGGCTCCCCGTTATCTACTGCACTGGTAACGTCCTCAAAAAATTCTACCAACTTAGTCAGACACGACCTACCTTTTATGAACCCATGCTGCGTCTGCCCAATGGGACAATTTCCCTCCAGGTGCCCCGCTATTTCCTCCTTAATGATAGATTCCCGCATTTTCCCTACAACCGAAGTTAAGCTTACCGGCCTATAATTACCCGCTTTCTGTCGACCTTTTTTAAACCTGGGACTCTGGAGCTGTGAAGCAACAGTGCTAACCACTGTGCTACTGTGCTGCCCCCCTAGCTGACCAACATTCGAGACGCATGCCGCTGACCTACATGACCCACCTTCGCAGCCCACGCCGACCTACCTTCATACCCACTCCAGCCGACCTTCTCATCCCACAGCGGCCGAACTTTGCAACCCACCATTATTTCTTACCTTTTAATGCGACAGGGAGCCTGCTTGGTCCTCACAGTCTCACTTGCTTCGTCGTTCAGTGTTACATTTCTGTTAAGGACTTCAGTTGACAATTTAAGTTATCACAGCATCCTTTGGAAAAAAATCAAGAGGTTTGTCTTTGAACTTGCCATCTTAGTCTTCAAATGCTTTTGAGGGTTTTAAACTTCCCTGCATAGAACATGTGGGCTTTGCATCCTGATTTGCATTGGCACAATTAATAAAGCCATACCTCAAGAAATCATCTTCATACTGCTTTGTCCCTGATTTCAGCTTCTTCGTAATGGGTTGTTCACCAGTGACCCTACAGCTCACACCAGAACCGCTTTGACTTGCCGTAGACTCTCCTGAGCAGCTCACGACCACTGCTTTGTCCTGCTGTAGACTGTCCTGAGCAGCTCACACCAGCACCACTTTGTCCTGCATTGGACTGTCCAGAGCAGCTCACACCAGCACTGTGTTGTCCTGCCGTAGACCGTCCTGAGCAGCTCACATCAGCACCACTTTGTCCTGCCGTAGACAACAAGGCAAACAAAGAAATGTACAGCACAGGAACAGGCCCTTCGGCCCTCCAAGCCCGTGCCGATCATGCTGCCCGACTAAACTACAATCTTCTACACTTCCTGGGTCCGTATCCCTCTATTACCATCCTACTCATGTATTTGTCAAGCTGCCCCTTAAATGTCACTATCGTCCCTGCTTCCACCACCTCCTCCGGCAGCGAGTTCCAGGTACCCACTACCCTCTGTGTAAAAAAAAAAAAAAAAAAACTTGCCTCGTACATCTACTCTAAACCTTGCCCCTCTCACCGTAAACCTATGCTCCCTAGTAATTGATCCCTCTACCCTGGGGAAAACCCTCTGACTATCCACTCTGTCTATGCCCCTCATAATTTTGTAGACCTCTATCAGGTTGACCCTCAACCTCCGTCGTTCCAGTGAGAACAAACCGAGTTTATTCAACCGCTCCTCATAGCTAATGCCCTCCATACCAGGCAACATTCTGGTAAATCTCTTCTGCACCCTCTCTAAAGCCTCCACATCCTTCTGGTAGTGTGGTGACCAGAATTGAACACTATACTCCAAGTGTGGTTCTATACAGCTGCAACATGACTTGCCAATTCTTATACTCAATGCCCCGGCCAATGAAGGCAAGCATGCCGTATGCCTTCTTGACTACCTTCTCCACCTGTGTTGCCCCTTTCAGTGACCTGTGGACCTGTACTCCTAGATCTCTCTGACTTTCAATACTGTTGAGGGTTCTACCATTCACTGTATATTTCCTACCTGCATTAGACCTTCCAAAATGCATTACCCCTCATTTGTCCGGATTAAACTACATCTGCCATCTCTCTGCCCAAGTCTCCAAACAATCTAAATCCGCAATTCCACTAACCTTTGTGTCGTCTGCAAACTTACTAATCAGACCAGTTACATTTTCCTCCAAATCAGTTATATATACTACAAACAGCAAAGGTCCCAGCACTGATCCCTGTGGAACACCACTGGCCACCGCACTCCAATTAGAAAAGCATCCTTCCATTGCTACTCTCTGCCTTCTATGACCTAGCCAGTTCTGTATCCACCTTGCCAGCTCACCCCTGATCCCGTGTGACTTCACCTTTTGTACTAGTCTACCATGAGGTGCCTTGTCAAAAGCCTTACTGAAGTCCATATGAAATGAAATGACAACATCCACTGCCCTACCTGCATCAATCATCTTTGTGACCTCCTCGAAAAACTTTATCAAGTTAGTGAGACCCGACCTCCCCTTCACAAAACCATGCTGCCTCTCACTAATACGTCCATTTGCTTCCAAACGGGAGTAGATCCTGTCTCGAAGAATTCTCTCCAGTAATTTCCCTACCACTGAAGTAAGGCTCACCGGCCTGTAGTTCCCTGGATTATCCTTGCTACCCTTCTTAAACAGAGGAACAACATTGGCTATTCTCCAGTCATCCGAGACATCACCTGAAGACTGAGGATCCAAAGATTTCTGTCAAGGCCTCTATCTACACACCCTTCTCCAGACTCAACATCTACCAATTCCTTCTCTTTGGTGAATACTGATGCAAAGTATTCATTTAGTACGTCGCCCATTTCCATCTGACTCCGCACATAGATTCCCTTGCCTATCCTTCTGTGGGCCAACCCTTTCCCTGGCTACCCTCTTGCTTTTTATGTACGTGTAAAAAGCCTTGGGATTTTTCTTAACCCTATTTGCCAATGACTTTTCGTGACCCCTTCTAGCCCTCCTCACTCCTTGCTTAAGTTCCTTCCTACTTTCCTTATATTCCACACAGGCTTCGTCTGTTCCCAGCCTTTTAGCCCTGACAAATGCCTCCTTTTTCGTTTTGATGAGGCCGACAATATCTCTCGTTATCCAAGGTTCCCGAGAATTGCCGTATTTATCCTTCTTCCACACAGGAACATGCTGGTCCTGAATTCCTTTCAACTGACACTTGAAAGCCTCCCACATGTCAGATGTTGATTTGCCCTCAAACATCCGCCCCCAATCTAGGTTCTTCAGTTCCCGCCTAATATTGTTATAATTAGCCTTCCCCCAATTTAGCACATTCACCCTAGGACCACTCTTATCCTTGTCCACCAGCACTTTAAAACTTACTGAATTGTGGTCACTGTTCCCGAAATGCTGCTCTACTGAAACTTCTACCACCTGGCCGGGCTCATTCCCCAATACCAGGTCCAGTACCGCCCCTTCCCTAGTTGGACTGTCGACATATTGTTTTAAGAAGCCCTCCTGGATGCTCCTTACAAACTCTGCCCCGTCTAAGCCCCTGGCACTAAGTGAGTCCCAGTCAATATTGGGGAAGTTGAAGTCTCCCATCACCACAACCCTGTTGTTTTTACTCTTTTCCAAAATCTGTCGACCTATCTGCTCCTCTATCTCCTGCTGGCTGTTGGGAGACCTGTAGTAAACCCCCAACATTGTGACTGCACCCTTCTTATTCCTGATCTCTACCCATATAGCCTCACTGCCCTCTGAGGTGTCCTCCCGTAGTACAGCTGCGATATCCTCCCTAACCAGTAGCGCAACTCCGCCACCCCTTTTACATCCCCCTCTATCCCGCCTGAAACATCTAAATCCTGGAACGTTTAGCTGCCAATCCTGCCCGTCCCTAAACCAGGTCTCTGTAATGGCAACAACATCATAGTTCCAAGTACTAAACCAAGCTCCAAGTTCATCTGCCTTACCCGTAATACTTCTTGCATTAAAACATATGCACTTCAGGCCACCAGACCCGCTGTGTTCAGCAACTTCTCCCTGTCTGCTCTGCCTCAGAGCCACACTGTCCCTATTCCCTAGTTATCCCTCAATGCTCTCACCTTCTGACCTATTGCTACCATGCCCACCCCCCTGACATACTAGTTTAAACCGTCCCATGTGACTCTAGCACACCTCGCGGCCAGGATATTTATGCCTCTCCAGTTTAGATGCAACCCGTCCTTATATAGGTCACAACTGCCCCGGAAGAGCTCCCAGTGGTCCAGATAACGGAAACCCTCCCTCCTACACCAGCTGTTTAGCCACGTGTTTAGCTGCTCGATCTTCCTATTTCTAGCCTCACTGGCACGTGGCACAGGGAGTAACTCCGAGATTACAACCCTCGAGGTTCTGTCTTTTAACTTTCTGCCTAGCTGCCTGAACTCCTGCTGCAGGACCTCATGCCCCTTCCTGCCTATGTCGTTAGTACCAATATGTACAAAGACCTCTGCCTGTTTGCTCTCTCCCTTCAGGGTGCCCTCTACCCGTTCGGAGACATCCTGGACCCTGGCACCAGGGAGGCAACATACCATTCTGGAGTCTCTTTCACGTCCACAGAAGCGCCTATCTGTGCCCCTGACTATAGAGTCCCCTATTACTATTGCTCTTCTGCGCTTTGACCCTCCCTTCTGAACATCAGAGCCAGCCGTGGTGCCACTGCTCTGGCTGCTGCTGTTTTCCCCTGATAGGCTATCTCCCCCCGACAGTATCCAAAGGGGTATACCTGCTCGAGAGGGGGACAACCACGGGGGATTCCTGCACTGACTGCCTGCCCTTTCTGCGCAGCTCACACCAGCACTGTGTTGCCCTGTCACAGACTGTCCTGAGCAGCTCACACCAGCAGATTTACTCGTGGCCTGGTTGTGTCTCTGGCTCTCGCTTGCTTATTACAAAAAGATCCCTTTTAAATTACCCAGTCCTGTTGCTTGTTTGCTGGCAGCTGCAAATTGACAGAATCTCTCTTCAGTGATTTCACACCCAGATCACGCGTTGTCAGTGTACAGGGCGTGTGACCTGATCTCTGCCGTGGCTTCTGGTGAGAAGACAGCATTGATTTATAAAAAAAAAAAAAATCTGCTCCTGGGACAGCGCCCTGAAATCCGGAGGAGGTCGGGTCCTGGGTCTGTGCACTGCTATATCCAGCTGAGGGGGCACGCATGCTGGGGACAGCCGGCATTTTTGAAAGCCGGTCGCGGCGAGTATTTTGAAAGCCGGCTGTGGTCGTCAGGCACTTCCGCGATCGGGAACGCCGCGTCCCTCCCGATCCTGAGTTTGAAAATAACTGATCTAGGCTGACACGACGGCCCTGTACTGTAGGCAGTGCCTCCTTCTGGGTGACGCGATAACCGAGGCCGCGCTCTCACGGGTGGACATGGAAGATCCAACAGCACGATTTGGGGAAAAGAGCAGGAAGTTCTCCTGCACCCTCGATTAACACCACTTGAATAGACAATCTGATCATTACCGCAGTGCTATTTGTGGATGCTTGCAATGTGCAAATTAATTGCGGTGTTTCCCACATTATGACAGTAACTACATCAAAATGACTTCAACGGTTGTGCAGGGTGTTGAGACACCACAATGTCATGAGAGGCGCTGTACAGAATGACACAAGGAGGCCATCCAGCCCAACACCTCCCCACCGGCTTTCTGACTGAGCAGAAGGAGGCCATTCGGCCCTCAAGCCTGCTCTGCCATTCATTATGATCATGGCTGATCATCAAGTTCAATCATTAATAATGATCTAAATCGCTCTTCAATGCCGCAGTCGAATCTACCTTCACTGCACTTCAGGCCCTGCATTCCAGACCCGGATCACTCGCTCACAATGTTTTTTCTGATATCATGATTTTCAATACCTCGATCAAATCACCCCTCCAACCTTCTCTCCCTCAAGCGAACAGTCCCAACTTATCCAATCTAGCAAGAGAACTGAGTTTTCTCATTCAATGCCCGCCTCATTCTTGTGAATCTCACTCCTCCCCCATGCCTTTACTTCCTTCCTAAAATATGGCCCCCTAGAACTGACCCAACACTCCAACTGAGGTCCAACTCGTGTCTCGTACCGGTTCACCATCACTTCCTTGCTCTTAAACTCGATGCTGCCATTTAATAACCATGAGGATACCTCATGCTTTATTAATTATCTCAACCTGTCCTGCCACTTTGGTGACTTGTGCTCCTGCACTCACTCCTGAATTGTAGAATTTGTTTTGTATTGTCTCGCTATGCCCCGACCAAAAGGTATTCTCTCAAACTTCTCCGCATTGAACTGTCACCTATTGGCCCATGACTCAACTTGTGTCCTTTGGAAGTTCTGCACTGTCCTCCTCAATGCTTCCAAGTTTAGTATCATCTGCAAAGTTTGACATTGTGCCATGTACACCAAGGTCCAGGTCATTAATATACCTCCGGAAAAGCAACGGTCCCAACACTGACTCCTGGGGAATGCCGGGACAAACCTTCCTCCAGCCTGTAAAATATCCATAAAGCATCACATCAACAGCATTGCCTTCATCGACCCTCGATTACCTCACCGATAAACTCAAGCAAGTTAGTTAAAGCACGTTCTCCCCGTGTCTACGTGGGTTTCCTCCGGGTGTTCCGATTTCCTCCCACAGTCCGAAGATGTGCAGGTTAGGTGGATTGGCCACGCTAAATTGCCCCTTAGTGTCCAAAAAGATGAGGTGGGGTTATTGGGTTATGGGGATAAGGTGGGGGTGTGGGCTTGAGTAGGTTGCCCTCACCCACCTCGTTCCTCCCCCCGCCTCGATCCTCCCCCCCGCCTCGATCCTCCCCCCGCCTCGATCCTCCTCCCCCGCCTCGATCCTCCCCCCGCCTCGATCCTCCCCCCCGCCTCGATCCTCCCCCCCCCCCCCCCGCCTCGATCCTCCCCCCCCCTGCCTCGATCCTCCCCCCCCCCCGCCTCGATCCACCCCCCCCGCCTCGATCCTCCACCCCCCCGCCTCGATCCTCCCCCCCCCCCGCCTCGATCCACCCTCCGCCTCGTTCCTCCCTCCGCCTCGTTCCTCCCTCCGCCTCGATCCTCCCCCCCGCCTCGATCCTCCCCCCCCCCGCCTCGATCCTCCCCCCCCCGCCTCGATCCTCCCCCCCGCCTCGATCCTCCCCCCCCCGCCTCGATCCTCCCCCCCCCGCCTCGATCCTCCCCCCCCCGCCTCGATCCTCCCCCCCCCGCCTCGATCCTCCCCCGCCTCGATCCCCCCCCGCCTCGATCCCCCCCCGCCTCGATCCCCCCCCGCCTCGATCCCCCCCCGCCTCGATCCCCCCCCGCCTCGATCCCCCCCCGCCTCGATCCCCCCCCGCCTCGATCCCCCCCCGCCTCGATCCCCCCCCGCCTCGATCCCCCCCCGCCTCGATCCCCCCCCGCCTCGATCCCCCCCCGCCTCGATCCCCCCCCGCCTCGATCCCCCCCCGCCTCGATCCCCCCCCGCCTCGATCCCCCCCCGCCTCGATCCCCCCCCCGCCTCGATCCCCCCCCGCCTCGATCCCCCCCCGCCTCGATCCCCCCCCGCCTCGATCCCCCCCCGCCTCGATCCCCCCCCGCCTCGATCCCCCCCCGCCTCGATCCCCCCCCGCCTCGATCCCCCCCGCCTCGATCCCCCCCCGCCTCGATCCCCCCCCGCCTCGACCCCCCCCCGCCTCGACCCCCCCCCGCCTCGACCCCCCCCCCGCCTCGATCCCCCCCCCGCCTCGATCCCCCCCCGCCTCGATCCTCCCCCCCGCCTCGATCCTCCCCCCCGCCTCGATCCTCCCCCCGCCTCGATCCTCCCCCCGCCTCGATCCTCCCCCCCGCCTCGATCCTCCCCCCCGCCTCGATCCTCCCCCCCGCCTCGATCCTCCCCCCCGCCTCGATCCTCCCCCCCGCCTCGATCCTCCCCCCCGCCTCGATCCTCCCCCCCGCCTCGATCCTCCCCCCCGCCTCGATCCTCCCCCCGCCTCGATCCTCCCCCCCGCCTCGATCCTCCCCCCCGCCTCGATCCTCCCCCCCGCCTCGATCCTCCCCCCCGCCTCGATCCTCCCCCCCGCCTCGATCCTCCCCCCCGCCTCGATCCTCCCCCCCGCCTCGATCCTCCCCCCCGCCTCGATCCTCCCCCCCGCCTCGATCCTCCCCCCGCCTCGATCCTCCCCCCCGCCTCGATCCTCCCCCCCGCCTCGATCCTCCCCCCCGCCTCGATCCTCCCCCCCGCCTCGATCCTCCCCCCCGCCTCGATCCTCCCCCCCGCCTCGATCCTCCCCCCTGCCTCGATCCTCCCCCCCGCCTCGATCCTCCCCCCCGCCTCGATCCTCCCCCCCGCCTCGATCCTCCCCCCCGCCTCGATCCTCCCCCCCGCCTCGATCCTCCCCCCCGCCTCGATCCTCCCCCCGCCTCGATCCTCCCCCCGCCTCGATCCTCCCCCCGCCTCGATCCTCCCCCCCGCCTCGATCCTCCCCCCCGCCTCGATCCTCCCCCCCGCCTCGATCCTCCCCCCCGCCTCGATCCTCCCCCCCGCCTCGATCCTCCCCCCCGCCTCGATCCTCCCCCCCGCCTCGATCCTCCCCCCCGCCTCGATCCTCCCCCCCGCCTCGATCCTCCCCCCCGCCTCGATCCTCCCCCCCGCCTCGATCCTCCCCCCGCCTCGATCCTCCCCCCCGCCTCGATCCTCCCCCCCGCCTCGATCCTCCCCCCCGCCTCGATCCTCCCCCCCGCCTCGATCCTCCCCCCCGCCTCGATCCTCCCCCCCGCCTCGATCCTCCCCCCCGCCTCGATCCTCCCCCCCGCCTCGATCCTCCCCCCCGCCTCGATCCTCCCCCCCGCCTCGATCCTCCCCCCCGCCTCGATCCTCCCCCCCGCCTCGATCCTCCCCCCCGCCTCGATCCTCCCCCCCGCCTCGATCCTCCCCCCCGCCTCGATCCTCCCCCCCGCCTCGATCCTCCCCCCCGCCTCGATCCTCCCCCCCGCCTCGATCCTCCCCCCCGCCTCGATCCTCCCCCCGCCTCGATCCTCCCCCCCGCCTCGATCCTCCCCCCCGCCTCGATCCTCCCCCCCGCCTCGATCCTCCCCCCCGCCTCGATCCTCCCCCCCGCCTCGATCCTCCCCCCCGCCTCGATCCTCCCCCCCGCCTCGATCCTCCCCCCCGCCTCGATCCTCCCCCCCGCCTCGATCCTCCCCCCCGCCTCGATCCTCCCCCCCCCCCCCCCGCCTCCATCCTCCCCCCCCCCCCCCCCCCCCGCCTCCATCCTCCCCCCCCCGCCCCCCCCCCCCCCCGCCTCCATCCTCTCCTCCCCCCAGCCTCGTTCCCCATCCCCCCCTGGTGTTTATTGTATTATCCTCATTGTAAGGCACAGTGCCACTCGCTCACACTGAGGGAATGTTCCCGTTTCCCAATGCCTTTCATGTTCCTTTATTACGCTGTTTTGAAGATTCAGTTTTCCAGAAAGTGTAATCTTGGTCACCCAGCAACTACCATTCGTCAGTAAGCTGACTGCGTGTATTGGCAGAGGGAGAGTTTAGTTCACTGTGCAGCCATTCGGTGATGATGCCAGTAGCTGGAGTATTGATGGAGCTGCATTCTAATAATGTCTCCTCACAGCCTGCAGCCACACTTGCCATCAACACCCGGTCTGCTCCACAATATAATCTCAGTCGCAAATTTATACAGCACCAATCTTCCCCCATCCCCCCCCCGCCAACTAGCTATCCTCTCCTCGCCCACCCCCTTCTCCCCCTCGCCCCCTTCTCCCCCTCGCCCCTTTCTCGCCCCCTTCTGCCCCCTCGCCCCTTCTGCCCCCTCGCCCCTTCTGCCCCCTCGCCCCTTCTGCCCCCTCGGTCTCCCCTTCTCTCCCCTCGGTCTCCCCTTCTCTCCCCTCGGTCTCCCCTTCTCTCCCCTCGGTCTCCCCTTCTCTCCCCTCGGTCTCCCCTTCTCTCCCCTCGGTCTCCCCTTCTCTCCCCTCGGTCTCCCCTTCTCTCCCCTCGGTCTCCCCTTCTCTCCCCTCGGTCTCCCCTTCTCTCCCCTCGGTCTCCCCTTCTCTCCCCTCGGTCTCCCCTTCTCTCCCCTCGGTCTCCCCTTCTCTCCCCTCGGTCTCCCCTTCTCTCCCCTCGGTCTCCCCTTCTCTCCCCTCGGTCTCCCCTTCTCTCCCCTCGGTCTCCCCTTCTCTCCCCTCGGTCTCCCCTTCTCTCCCCTCGGTCTCCCCTCGGTCTCCCCTTCTCTCCCCTCGGTCTCCCCTTCTCTCCCCTCGGTCTCCCCTTCTCTCCCCTCGGTCTCCCCTTCTCTCCCCTCGGTCTCCCCTTCTCTCCCCTCGGTCTCCCCTTCTCTCCCCTCGGTCTC
>NC_092715.1:20320956-20328206 GCF_047496885.1 Scyliorhinus torazame
GTGTGTGAGTGTGTGCGTGAGTGCGTGTGAGTGTGTGTGTGTGAGTGTGAGTGTGTGTGCATGAGTGTGTGTGCGCGTGAGTATGTGTGGGTGCGTGAGTGTGTGTGTGTGCGTGTGTCTGTGTGTGTGAGTGTGTGTGAGTGAGTGTGTGAATGTGTGAGTGAGTGTGTGTGTGAGTGAGTGTGCATGCGTGTGAGTGTGCATGTGTGTGTGTGCTTGAGTGTGTGAGTGTTTGTGTGTGTGTTCGTGAGTGTGTGGGTGTGAGTGTGTGTGTGAGTGTGTGCGTGAGTGCGTGTGAGTGTGTGTGTGAGTGTGAGTGTGTGTGCATGAGTGTGTGCGCGCGTGAGTGTGTGTGTGCGCGTGAGTGTGTGTGGGTGCGTGAGTGTGTGTGTGTGCGTGTGTTTGTGTGTGTGAGTGTGTGTGTGTGTGAGTATGTGTGTGAGTGTGTGTTTGTGTGTGTGTTCGTGAGTGTGTGTGTGTGAGTGTGTGAATGTGTGCGTGAGTGCGTGAGTGTGAGTGTGTGTGCATGAGTGTGCGTGAGTGTGTGTGTGTGCGTGAGTGTGTGTGTGTGCGTGTGTGTGTGTGTGAGTGTGTGCGTGTGAGTGTGTGTGTGTGAGTGTGAGTATGTGTGTGCGTGAGTGTGTGTGTGATTGTGTGTGTGTGCGTGAGTGTGTAAGTATGTGTGTGTGTGTGTGTTTGCATGAGCGTGTGTGCGTGAGTGTGTGTGTGTGTGTGAAAGTGAGTGTGTGTGTGTGAGAGTGAGTGTGAGTGTGTGAGTGTGAGTGTGTGTGTGTGTGTGTGTGTGAGTGTGAGTGTGTGAGTATGTGTGTGGGGAGACCTGATAGAGGTATACAAAATTATGAGGGGCATAGACAGAGTGGATAGTCAGAGGCTTTTCCACAGGGTAGAGGGGTCAATTACTAGGGGGCATAGGTTTAAGCTGCGAGGGGCAAGGTTTAGAGGAGATGTACGAGGCAAGTTTTTTGCACAGAGGGTAGTGGGTGCCTGGAACTCGCTACCGGAGGAGGTGGTGGAAGCAGGGACGATAGTGACATTTAAGGGGCATCTTGACAAATCCATGAATAGGATGGGAATAGAGGGATACGGACCCAGGAAGTGTAGAAGATTGTAGTTTAGTCGGGCAGCATGGTCGGCACGGGCTTGGAGGGCCGAAGGGCCTGTTCCTGTGCTGTACATTTCTTTGTTCTTTGTTCTTTGTTTGTGTGTGTGAGTGTGAGTGTGTGAGTGTGAGTGTGACAGTGTGTGTGTGTGTGTGTTTGAGTGTGAATGTGTGAGTGTGTGTGTGTGAGTGTGTGCGTGTGAGAGTGTGTGTGAGTGTGAGTGTGTGAGTGTGAGTGTGTGTGTTTGAGTGTGAGTGTGTGTGTGAGTGTGTGTGTGTTTGAGTGTGAGTGTGTGTGTGAGAGTGTGTGTGAGTGTGAGTGTGTGAGTGTGAGTGTGTGTGTTTGAGTGTGAGTGTGTGTGTGAGTGTGTGTGTGTTTGAGTGTGAGTGTGAGTGTGTGTGAGTGTGTGTGTTTGAGTGTGAGTGTGTGTGTGAGTGTGCAGGTCTGTGGGTGTGTGTCTTGGGTGGGGAATCTGGGTGGGGGAGGGTCTGGTGATGGTGGGGTGTTGGGGGTGGGGGAGGGGTCTGGGGAGGGTCTGTGGTGTGGGGGGGTCTCGGTGTGGGGGATCTGGGGAGGTCAGGAGGGGTCTGGGGGTGGGGGATCTGGGGGTGGGGGGTCTGGGGTGGGGGGTCTGGAGGCGTCTGGGTGTGGGGGATCTGGGGGTGGGGGGGTCTGGGGTGGGGGGCTCTGGGAGTGGGGGGATGGGGGGTCTGGAGGCGTCTGGGTGCAGGGGTGTGGGGGGTCTTGAGTGGTCTGGGTGGTGATGTGGGGGGTCTGGGTCGTGGTGGGGGTCTGTGACGGGTGGTCTGGGTGGTGGTGTGGGGGGGTCTGGGATGAAGGGGGCTGGGTGTTGGAGGGGGGCTTGCGTGGTGCGTGTGTGTAGAGGGGGGTCTGGGTGGTTGGGGGGGTCTGGGTTGTTGGGGGGGTCTGGGTTGTTGGGGGGGGTCTGGGTGGTGTGTGGGGGGATCTGGGGGTGGAAGAGGAGTCTGGGTTGTGTGTGGGGTGGGGGAGGTCTGGGTGGTGGGGGGGTTCTGGCATGCAGGGGTCTGGGTGTTGGAGGGGGGCCTGCGTGGTGTGTGTGTGTAGAGGGGGGTCTGGGTTGTTGGGGGGGGGTCTGGGTGGTGTGTGGGGGGGGTCTGGGTGGTGTGGGGGGATCTGGGTGGTGTGTGGGGGGTGTGGGTGGTGTGTGGGGGGTGTGGGTGGTGTGTGGGGGGGGGTCTGGGTGGTGGGTGGGGGGGGTCTAGGTGGTGTGTGGGGGGGGTCTGGGTGGTTGGGGGGGGTCTGGGTGGTGTGTGGGGGGGTATGGGTGGTTGGGGGGGTCTGGGTGGTGTGTGGGGGGGGTCTGGGTT
This sequence comes from Scyliorhinus torazame, assembly GCF_047496885.1. Lineage (NCBI taxonomy): Eukaryota > Metazoa > Chordata > Chondrichthyes > Carcharhiniformes > Scyliorhinidae > Scyliorhinus > Scyliorhinus torazame. The sequence goes on from NC_092715.1 coordinate 20,323,427, forward strand.
GTGTGTGTGGGGGGTCTGGGTGGTGTGTGGGGGTGTGGGTGGTGTGTGGGGGGGGTCTGGGTTTGTGTGTGGGGGGGTCTGGGTGGTGTGTGGGGGGTCTGGGTGGTGGGTGGGGGGGTCTGGGTGGTGTGTGTGGGGGGTCTGGGTGGTGGGTGGGGGGGTCTGGGTGGTGTGTGGGGGTCTGGGTGGTGTGGGGGGGTCTGGGTGGTGTGTGGGGGGGTCTGGGTGGTGGGTGGGGGGGTCTGGGTGGTGTGTGGGGGTCTGGGTGGTGGGTGGGGGGGTCTGGGTGGTGTGTGGGGGTCTGGGTGGTGTGGGGGGGTCTGGGTGGTGGGTGGGGGGGTCTGGGTGGTGTGGGGGGGTCTGGGTGGTGGGTGGGGGGGTCTGGGTGGTGTGGGGGGGGGGTCAGGGTGGTGTGGGGGGGGTCAGGGTGGTGTGTGTGGGGGAGTCTGGGTGGTGTGTGTGGGGGGGTCTGGGTGGTGTGGGGGGGGTCTGGGTGGTGTGTGGGGGGTCTGGGTGGTGTGTGTGTGGGGGGGTCTGGGTGGTGTGTGGGGGGGTCAGGGTGGTGTGTGGGGGGTCTGGGTGGTGTGTGGGGGGTCTGGGTGGTGTGTGGGGGGTCTGGGTGGTGTGTGGGGGGGTCTGGGTGGTGTGTGTGTGGGGGGGTCTGGGTGGTGTGTGGGGGGGTCAGGGTGGTGTGTGGGGAGTCTGGGTGGTGGGTGGGGGGGTCTGGGTGGTGTGTGTGGGGGGTCTGGGTGGTGTGTGGGGGGGGTCTAGGTGGCGTGTGGGGGGGGGGTCTGGGTGGTGTGTGTGGGTGGGGTCTGGGTGGTGTGTGTGGGTGGGGTCTGGGTGGTGTGTGGGGGGTCTGGGTGGTGTGTGGGGGGGGTCTAGGTGGTGTGTGTGGGTGGGGTCTGGGTGGTGTGTGGGGGGTCTGGGTGGTGTGTGGGGGGGGTCTAGGTGGCGTGTGGGGGGGGTCTGGGTGGTGTGTGTGGGTGGGGTCTGGGTGGTGTGGGGGGGGGTCTGGGTGGTGTGTGTGGGTGGGGTCTGGGTGGTGTGTGGGGGGTCTGGGTGGTGTGTGGGGGGGGGTCTAGGTGGCGTGTGGGGGGGTCTGGGGTGGTGTGTGTGGGTGGGGTCTGGGTGGTGTGTGGGGGGTCTGGGTGGTGTGTGTGGGTGGGGTCTGGGTGGTGTGTGGGGGGTCTGGGTGGTGTGTGGGGGGGGGTCTGGGTTTGTGTGTGGGGGGGGGGTCTCGGTGGTGTGTGGGGGGGTCTGGGTGGTTGGGGGGGTCTGGGTGGTGTGTGGGGGGTCTGGGTGGTATGTGGGGGGGTCTGGGTGGTGTGTGGGGGGTCTGGGTGGTGTGTGGGGGGGTCTGGGTGGTGTGTGGGGGGTCTGGGTGGTGTGTGGGGGGTCTGGGTGGTTGGGGGGGTCTGGGTGGTGTGTGGGGGGTCTGGGTGGTGTGTGGGGGGGTCTGGGTGGTTGGGGGGGTCTGGGTGGTTGGGGGGATCTGGGTGGTGTGTGGGGGGGGTCTGGGTGGTTGGGGGGGTCTGGGTGGTGTGTGGGGGGTCTGGGTGGTGTGTGGGGGGTCTGGGTGGTGTGTGGGGGGGTCTGGGTGGTTGGGGGGTCTGGGTGGTTGGGGGGTCTGGGTGGTGTGTGTGGGGGGGTCTGGGTGGTTGGGGGGCGGGGGGGGTGGGGGGTGGGGTGGGGGGGGGGGGGTCTGGGTGGGGGGGGGGGTCTGGGGGGGGGTTGGGTGGTGTGTGGGGGGTCTGGGTGGTATGTGGGGGGGTCTGGGTGGTGTGTGTGGGGGGGTCTGGGTGGTTGGGGGGGTCTGGGTGGTGTGTGGGGGGTCTGGGTGGTATGTGGGGGGGGTCTGGGTGGTGTGTGGGGGGGGTCTGGGTGGTGTGTGGGGGTCTGGTGGGTGGTGTGTGGGGGGTCAGGGTGGTGTGTGGGGAGTCTGGGTGGTGTGTGTGGGGGTCTGGGTGGTGTGTGGGGGGGGATCTGGGTGGTGTGTGGGTGTCTGGGTGGTGTGTGGGGGGGGTCTGGGTGGTGTGTGGGGGGGTCTGGGTGGTTGGGGGGGGTCTGGTGTTTGGGGGGGTCTGGGTGGTGTGTGGGGGGTCTGGGTGGTTGGGGGGGTCTGGATGGTGTGTGGGGAGTCTGGGTGGTGTGTGGGGGGGTCTGGGTGGTGTGTGGGGAGTCTGGGTGGTTGGGGGGGGTCTGGGTGGTGTGTGGGGGGTCTGGGTGGTTGGGGGGGTCTGGGTGGTGTGTGGGGAGTCTGGGTGGTGTGTGTGGGGGGGTCTGGGTGGTGTGTGTGGGGGGGTCTGGGTGGTGTGTGGGGAGTCTGGGTGGTGTGTGTGGGGGGTCTGGGTGGTGTGTGGGGGGGGTCTGGGTGGTGTGTGTGGGGGGTCTGGGTGGTGTGTGTGGGGGGTCTGGGTGGTGTGTGTGGGGGGTCTGGGTGGTGTGTGGGGGGGGGTCTGGGTGGTGTGTGGGGGGGCCTGGGTGGTTGGGGGGGGTCTGGGTGGTGTGTGTGGGGAGTCTGGGTGGTGTGTGGGGGGGGTCTGGGTGGTGTGTGGGGGGTCTGGGTGGTGTGTGGGGGGGCCTGGGTGGTTGGGGGGGGGGTCTGGGTGGTGTGTGGGGAGTCTGGGTGGTGTGTGGGGGGGGTCTGGGTGGTGTGTGGGGGGGTCTGGGTGGTGTGTGTGGGGGGGGTCTGGGTGGTGTGTGGGGGGTCTGGGTGGTGTGTGGGGAGTCTGGGTGGTGTGTGTGGGGGGGTCTGGGTGGTGTGTGGGGGGGGTCTGGGTGGTGTGGGGGGGGTCTGGGTGGTGTGTGTGGGGGGGTCTGGGTGGTGTGTGGGGGGGGGTCTGGGTGGTGTGTGGGGGGGTCTGGGTGGTGTGTGTGGGGGGGTCTGGGTGGTGTGTGTGGGGGGTCTGGGTGGTGTGTGGGGGGTCTGGGTGGTGTGTGGGGAGTCTGGGTGGTGTGTGTGGGGGGGTCTGGGTGGTGTGTGGGGGGGGTCTGGGTGGTGTGGGGGGGGTCTGGGTGGTGTGTGTGGGGGGTCTGGGTGGTGTGTGGGGGGGGGGTCTGGGTGGTGTGTGGGGGGTCTGGGTGGTGTGTGGGGGGGGGTCTGGGTGGTGTGTGGGTGGTCTGGGTGGTGTGTGGGGAGTCTGGGTGGTGTGTGTGGGGGGGTCTGGGTGGTGTGTGGGGGGGGTCTGGGTGGTGTGGGGGGGGTCTGGGTGGTGTGTGTGGGGGGTGTCAGGGTGGTGTGTGGGGAGTCTGGGTGATGTGTGTGGGGGGGGGTCTGGGTGGTGTGTGGGGAGTCTGGGTGATGTGTGTGGGGGGGGGGTCTGGGTGGTGTGTGGGGAGTCTGGGTGATGGTGTGGGGGGGGGTCTGGGTGGTGTGTGGGGAGTCTGGGTGATGTGTGTGGGGGGGGGTCTGGGTGGTGTGTGGGGGGGGTCTGGGTGGTGTGTGGGGAGTCTGGGTGATGTGTGTGGGGGGGGTCTGGGTGGTGTGTGGGGGGTGTCAGGGTGGTGTGTGGGGAGTCTGGGTGATGTGTGTGGGGGGGGTCTGGGTGGTGTGTGGGGGGTGTCAGGGTGGTGTGTGGGGAGTCTGGGTGATGTGTGTGGGGGGGGTCTGGGTGGTGTGGGGGGGGGCCTGGGTGGTTGGGGGGGGGGTCTGGGTGGTTGGGGGGGGGTCTGGGTGGTGTGTGGGGGTTGTCTGGGTGGTGTGTGGGGGGGGGTCTGGGTGGTGTGTGGGGGGTGTCTGGGTGGTTGGGGGGGGGTCTGGGTGGTTGGTGGGGGGGTCTGGGTGGTTGGGGGGGGGTCTGGGTGGTGTGTGGGGGGTGTCTGGGTGGTGTGTGTGGGGGGGGTCTGGGTGGTGTGTGGGGGCGGGGGCTGTCAGGGGTATTAAGTTGTCCTGTTGCTTCCCCCCACATTGGGTTGTGGGTCACTGACCCGGGACCACCCACACTGACTGGAGTTTGGAGCGGGAGCTCTGCCCTCTGGTTATCAGATTAAAGCAGCTTCACTGCAGATAGCGGGGCGAGGTTTACTGTCACTGTGAACAAGTAAAATAAAACCCTTTCAAATATAGATATATACATTGGAGCTGCTGGTGGACGTTCCCCAATCTCCCGAATCCCTTCCCTACAGAACCTTCCTCCTGACCCCGGGATAACACCGGGCCGGGAGATGCCAGTCACCCTCTGGGGTAAATGTTGTTCAGTGACCCGGCTGGGTTCAAAGCTTCACACAGCCCAGGCTACTCACTCTCCTTCTCCCTCTCCCTCCTTTCCCTCTCCCTCCTCCTCTCTCTCTCCTTCCTCTCTCTCCCTCTTCTCTCTCCCCTCCTCTCTCCCTCCTCCTCTCTCTCCCTGCTTCTCTCTCCCTCCTCTCTCTCCCTCTATCCCTCCTCTCTCTCTCTCCCTCCTCCTCTCTCTCTTCCTCTCTCCCCCTTCTCATCTCTCTCCCTCCTCCTCTCTCTCTCCCCTCCTCTCTCCCTCCCCTCCTCTCTCCCCTCCTCTCCTCTATCCCTCTTCCTCTCTCCCTCTCCCCTCCGCTCTCCCTCCTCCTCCTCTCTCCATCTTCCTCTGTCTCTCCCCTCCTCTCTCCCTCCCCTCCTCACTCCCTCCTCTCTCCCTCCACTCCACCTGCTCCTTTCTCCCTCCCCCTCCTCTCCGCCTCCTCCTCTCTCCCTCCTTTTCTCTCTCCCTCCCCTCCGCTCCCCACTCTCTCTTTCCCCCTCCTCTCTCTCTCCCCTCGCTCTCTTCCCTCTCAGTCCCACCTCTCTCTCTCCCTCCTCCCT